>NW_026859960.1:0-8689 GCF_026571515.1 Ruditapes philippinarum
AAATTTGGACTTCCTTATTGCACCTACGGTATTTCACCTATTTATATTTACATGTATAATCGCAACACATACTAATATTTTCAGAAACAAATACAGTTTTATTTATTTTCTCTAAATAGAAAACTCTTACTTAGAAAGGTACAAGACCTAATAATTATCAGCATCTTTTATTAAATTTTAGAGTGAAATCCCTTTGAAATTTGTCATACTTCATGTTGTCGTGAGCATAACTCAAAATATATTAAACATTTAAATTTGAAACTTCATAAATAAATACACATTGTTTTTATTTAGAAAAGGTGAATTACTTTTATTAATGTACAGAAGAACCAATGGGCTGTCTATCTGATACTATGTTTTACTTGTTATGTATGCTACATATTACATGTATTTAATTTATATCTGACCAGTTGGTATTTCCAATATAATCATTGTTCTATTTTAAGAACATTAACTACATGCATGTCAACAATAAGTTTCTTACCTGTTGTAGAAAATTATAGATTATGATTCATGCATTATATTTAGATAGAAACTTCCGGAATGTTCTTTATTGTTGAAGTTGCTAGATTATGATTACTGTAGAACATCATAGACTTTTCTGGAATTTTCTAAGTTAATATAATTATATAAAGTGACATTTTTCATTACTTTTACCTTTTAAGTCATCAGTTATCTTTTAAGTCATCAGTTACCTTTTAAGTCATCAGTGATATTTTAAGTCATCAGTTACCTTTTAAGTCATCAATATATTTGGAGTAGTATTCAACTTGGATATTAATTGATTTATTGGAGCTTGGATTTTAAAATAGAATAAATTATTCTTGTGGATTTTATTGTGGGAATTTTTTCTTAAGTGTTCTTGGATTTAGCCTGGATTTAACTGTGCTATTCAAAAAGGGATCATTCCAGGATCAGACTAGACATTTGAATTTTACATTTTTATTTGGACTTCAGGTATTTGTACACATAATTTGTTATTTAGTTTTTCTTTAATATTTATTCTGTAATAAATTTGTTATATTGTTACAAGTTTGTTGCTGGCTTTTCTTTCTCGTTACGCCTGGCTCGTAACAGAAATTGGGGGTTCGTCCGGGATTGAATTTTTTTTTTGGCTACATTATTGAAAATTATAACCGTTTATTTTACATATTATTATTACCGTATTTACTCATCTGAGTTGATATCATAGTTGTTCTATCAAGTGTGTTTTTCAATTCTGATTTTTTTTTTAAAAAACACCACATTTAAGTTTAAAACCAGCAGCAAGCAGTCATGTCTTTTGATTTAGAAACGTTTGTAGCTGAACCTTCCCAGGGGGTATTAGATTTGGCTAAGAAAACTGATTTGCTTGATCTTGCAAAACAAGTATAATTTATCAGAAATTAAATCTGTCATGCGTAAACAAGAAATTAAAAATCTTCTGATTCGTTATTTTGTGGATGAAGATATTTTTGGAGAAGATGCACTTTCTCAGATTGTTGAAACACACCCAGAAATAAAGATAAAAGAGCTTGAACTTCAATTTAAATTTGAACTAGAGAAAATGCAGTTAGAAAAAGAAAGGGAAGAAAGACAGTTAGAAAAAGAAAGGGCAGAAAGACAGTTAGAAAAAGAAAGGGAAGAAAGACAGTAAGAAAAAGAAAGGGCAGAAAGACTGTTAAAAAAAGAAAGGGAAGAAAAAGAAAGGGAAAAAAGGCAGTTGGAAAAAGAAAGGGAAAGATAATTTGATCCCTGATGCACTTTCACGTGTCTAAAACTGTTATTTTCAGTATTTTAAATTTAACATCTATATGATATGATTGATTATTTTTACTTCGTTGTTTGCTATTGTTTATAATACACACATATATATGATTTTATGTATAAAATTGTTTAACATTTCTCCTACGTTATTTGTAAGTTACATTGTTTGGATTTATGTAAAAGAAATATTCATTTCATTCATATTTCTTTTTCTTGAAGAGGGGAAGTGTTATGTATGCAACATATTACATGTATATAATTTATATCTGACCAGTTGGTATTTCCAATATTATCATTGTTCTATTTTTAGAACATTAACTACATGCATGTCAACAAGAAGTTTCTTACCTGTTGTAGAAAATTCTAGATTATGATTCATGCATTATATTTAGATAGAAACTTCCGGAATGTTCTTTATTGTTGAAGTTGCTAGATTATGATTACTGTAGAACATAATAGACTTTTCTGGAATTTTCTTAGTTAATATATATAAAGTGACATTTTTCATTACTTTTACCTTTTAAGTCATCAGTTATCTTTTAAGTCATCAGTTACCTTTTAAGTCATCAGTGATATTTTAAGTCATCAGTTACCTTTTAAGTCATCAATATATTTGGAGTATTATTCAACTTGGATATTAATTGATTTGTTGAAGCTTCGATTTTAAAATAGATTTGATTATTCTTGTGGGTTTTATTGTGGGAATTTATTCTAAAGTGTTCTTGGATTTAACTTGGATTTAACTGTGCTATTCAAAAAGGGATCATTCCAGGATCAGACTAGACATTTGAATTTTACATTTTTATTTGGACTTCAGGTATTTGTACACATAATTTGTTAATTAGTTTTTCTTTAATAATTTTTCTGTAATAAATTTGTTATATTGTTACAAGTTTGTTGCTGGCGTTTCTTTCTCGTTACGCCTGGCTCGTAACATACTCAATAAAACAATATTGTCGAATGATGTTAGACATATGAAACAGACCGCACTGCAATTCTTTGAATTATTTTCCAAAATAGCGTTGTTTTTGTAATTTTCAGAACGAGATATATTCGCACATTATAAAAATATAGTTGACTAAAGGGCTTATTTCAAGATTTAATCTGATAACTATTCATTTTTCTTATAGAAAAGTACACAAAGTAATGCATGGATCAACTAATCGTTTTGGATTGAAACATTAATATTATATGTAAATTTAGAATCGAAGTGAAGAAGCCTGTTCATAAGTGAAAACTATTTATCGCGACTTAGTGTTTTTGTTTTTGCTTATAAATTTAAACATGTTTCACCCCTATTCCATGTCAGCCCAAAAACCTAGCTTTCGGAGTTTTATCCTTTTGTACGTTTACATTTTTTAAGTGAATGTCATGTGAGGGAATTTAAGCTAGACCTGTGGCAGATTTAAATTATTTTGTGGAAACATCTATTTTTGATCTTATCTTCAAACATCATAGTTGAATCTCAAAAGCTGTACAACACTAGTATTATTTCAAATTAGCAAATTACATGTCAGGTTCATTGATTTGTGTTTTTTTTAAGCTCACCTGTCACAAAATGACAAGATTGGCTTTTGTGATTGCTTTTCATCTGGCGTCCGCCCTGTCTGTAAACTTTTACTTAAAACGACATCCTCTAATAAACTGCTGAGCCAATTTCATCCTTACGTCATAGAAATGTTAAATTGGTGTTCACCCTTCAAAATTGATTAAAGAATTTAATTCTATGTGAAACTCTGGTTGCCATGGTAACCGAAAAATCTTTAAAAATCTTTTTTTAAAAACCCACAAAGAGCTAGAGCTTAGATATTTAAAATGAAAATATTTTAATGGGGACTACCAAGTTTGTTCAATTAAAAGCGTTCGAAATAAAATTGGCCCCGCCCCGGGGGTCAATGATTTTCCTTATATATGTATAGGTTTAACAAAAAAAACTTAAACAAAAAACCTAAGAGCTAGAACTTAGATATTTAGCATGAAACATTTTCTAGTGAGTGTCTAGCAAGTTTTTTTTTCAAACAAAAGCTCTGTGGTCTAAACTGGTTCAGCCCCGGATGGTTATTGATTTTCTTTAGATGTATGTATTAAAAACTAATCTTTTTACACATGCACAATTTCAGACACAAATATGAACTTTGTGATAGCAGTTTAAGATGTTGATTTTATATCTGCTTTTGTTTATAGTTTACAATGTTACTTGTTCCTTTTCATGGAGAGTTTTTAAAATACAGGTGAGCGATTCCAGTGCAATTATGACCCTCTTGTTTTTTTGTTTTGTTGCTGTTTTGTTGTTGCCATTGTTTTTTTATTCAGGTACAATTCTGGCTAGATACTTTGTATTTAGCATGTGTTGATTTGTTTTTAATTATTTAAGTTAATTAATTGTTGTTTATCTCTAAGATTACAATGCAAGCCTATTTGGTGAGCTTTTCCATTGTGAAAGAGACGACAAAATCATACCAGAATCGATGATTTGTATTTATGCCCTAGATGCCAGCGGTTACCTGACTGGATGTAGGTCTGGAGACCATTTACAAAATTGTGGTAACGAATATATTTATCAGATTAATAGTTATCATAATTATGTTCTCAATTGTATAAAAAAAACAAGATATTTTGTGCCCGGTCCGTTTCCTCTTTATTTATCCAACTTATATAAAAGTAAGTTTTTTTCACTGTTAGCGGAATAGGCCCTCCCGTTTTATTTAGGAAGAAGTAGCATTGTATTTTTTGCGCGACATGATTTAAGTTTAATTTAGGGCATGTTAAAGAATTTTGCTTGGGACGGGGTAAATGCATGTCAATGGTGCTTTTAAATGTCCTCTGCCTTTAAAGGGAAAAACGCCATGTTCATGTACAGCAGGTTTGCCCGAACTGTTAAGTTTAGTTGTGGTGCCAACAGCTGAAATATAGCCGAAGACGAGGCAATATTAAGAATATTCTCATGTAGCTGGGTAGAACCCCTAGCCGGCATCTGACGACCCAAAGTGAAAGTGCATAAACTTATGACCAGGAATACAATTGAGAATTGCATATTGTACACATTTTCTAACATCTATAGCAATTCTTTCGAGTTGAATTTCTCGGATGGATATTTGAGATGTGCATACCCAAAGGCACATAATAAAATACAATGATCGGTCTTCCTGATATATCATATCATGTCTTAATTGGTGTATTAAATTAAAGTGTAATGTACACTTTTGAAAATACGACAGTTCCATTTAGATACATATCTACTGTACCGTTGGCCTAGTGGTAAATGCGTCCGCCTTCGAATCGGGAGGTAGAAGGTTCGAGCCCCACGGGGAGCGTCAATTGAAGGTGGGACTCGTCCCGAAATGACCGCTTCGTGAGTCGCAAGGTAGTTAAAATGAATGGTTACCGTTTTCTATCCGCCTGGCGCCTGGCATAGTGTTAGAAGTTGGGAAGTATGTGGTATGCAATAAAAAGGTGTCTCATTAATCAGAAATGGCTGGCCCTTACAGTAGGGGTGACACTATAATAAACATGACCTTTACTTTTAATATGTATCTTGTACATTGTAGTGTTTCTTTCAATTTCAAAAAAAAATTCAATTCTATAATTACAAAACTCCAAAAAGTCTATTCAAGTAAAAGCATTTTAACCTCGCCCAAGTATCTTTTTAATTCTTGTTATTGGCGCTTTTGTTTGCTTTTGTTCTGTATACAAACAATTTTAATGAAGCTTTCTTTTGCTATAAAGCGTAAATTTAAAATTATTGTCAAAGGTATTAAGAATAGATTGGTAGTTTAGTTTCGTACTTTTTGTAAGAGATACGTTTACAATTGGCATTGCGCGTCAAATTTCGATTTTACAAACTTTGGCTCTATTTAAGATATAAAATATCATCAGAGGTTTTATTAATTATGAATATTATGTGTGATACTTTTTCACAAAATGATTAAATCATGCACTCATTAACACTGCATTGTTATTACAACAGATGACTTCGCACAGAAAATAGTTTGGCTTAATGTTTGCTTTTTTGTTAATATATTAACCCACTGGTCATTAAAAAAGAAGAAAAAAGGCAACAGATTTAAAAATATGCATCATTACAAACTACGTATTTATAAAAAAATAAATGAATAAAAAACAATACTTGTAATGGCGCCATAGGTTTTCCCTGACTTACACTTATTACACAATTTTATTTAAAATTTAGATTGAACAAACACCAGTCTTACTCTTTAGTTATACAACGTAACTGTTAATTTCTCCTATAATTTTCTTAGTTTTAAAAACAGTGCCGTGTGTTTAAAAAATCTGGAAACAAAGTGATCCCTCGGAAGCATTAATCGTAACAAAATTACAAAAGTTAAAAAATATGACTATAATAACCTTATGCACATAAAAAGAAAACGTCTGATTCCCCATGAAAATCAATCGGCGTAGTAATGAAGACAAAATTCTTCTTGTCCTTAAAACCTTGATAAATATTAAGATTCTCATTGCAATAATAAAATGTATTTTACCTCTCAAGAATCTTTCTTAAATGTATTTAAAACAATATTTTGATAATGAACTTGGAGCAAAATATAAAAAAATGCTAAGAACTAATATCTTGAGAACTATCGAAAATAACTTGAGTTGAAACCAAAAAGAAAATGTAAGTAATTTAGGGTTCATGAGTTTGAAGCTTTAACAGGGCAGCGAAACCAAAAACGTTTTTTTATATCATCAATCGACAGCTTGTCACTTTTGAAACTTATCACATCACCACAATATTTTTATGATAACATGTAATGTAAACGAATGCATTTGGACATGTTTTTTAAAAGTCTTGACAAAATATTCTCTGGGAAAAAATTCTAATTACGCTGAAGTATAGAATTTATTAGAAATGTGCCCTACTTTTTAATGTTATGTTATTAGTGTAAAGCATTGAGGGATATTAAAAATGATCGTGCAATTACAATGTAGTGTAAGTAAATTCCCTTCAATACTAATAGGAAAAAAGAAATAGAATAAGAAATGTTCTTAAGTCAATCACTTCTTTAAAAGTGCTTTGCTTAAAAATAATTGTTTGCATTAAATTGCAACATTTTCATTTTTATTCATGTTTTGTTTGTTTATTTGTTTTTGTTGGTGGGTTTTTTTTTTCAGAAAAATTCATTTGTCCTGAAAATACATTGAAATGTCCTGGAAGTTACTGTATCGAGCAGAGATTTCTATGTGATGGGCATATAGAATGCCCTGGAGGAGAAGACGAACAAGATTGTAGTAAGTGATCAAAATTTATAATAACTAAACTTAACACATATTTTTGCTTTGTGTAGATTGATGTATGTCATCTGTATTCGGCCAAAGAATTTTGTGCATTTAAGCTATGCCTTTGATTGTCCATCCGCCACAAAACAATTTCGAGTCCCCTCTGAAACGTTAAGTGTAAATGGAAAATGATACTTGGAAGAAATGTTTAGCACAATCAGATAATGTGCTAGCTATGAATTTCATATTCTCTTTTCGTATCTTTTGAACCTATGAAATGAAGTTGAAACTATGTTGCAGAAATGTTAATAATAATAACACGACGTGAAGCATTTTAGATTGTTCAGATCAAGTTGAGGTCGTCATTCAAAATATCTGCATATGGGACAATTAAGGGTCACAAGCGGTGGTTATATTGGATTATAGATTCAAAGACATAACATTATATATTGTCTGTTTGTTACACTATATTAATGCAGTTAATTAATCAAGTAAATTGAACTGTCTCATTAACTGCTATAAATGCGTTTTATAACAACGAAGATTAAAATACGCCGAAAAAGAAATACAAATAATTTAGAAAATGTGTATTTTTATTTAAGTCAGGGATTGAAAAAATACAACCGTGTATAACCAGTAAAGCAGAAATGTCGTAAGCACGAGTTACTAAGTCGGGCGCACGAGCAACTTAGTCGTGTCTGCGCGATAGATAAGTATTGTGCACGAGATAATTAAGTGATGCGCACGGCATACTATGTCGTACGACCGAGTAGCTAAGTCTTGTGCACGAGATGATTAAGTGACGCGCAGGAGAAACTATGTCGTACACACGAGTTACTAAGTCGTGCGCACAAGATTAAGTGGTGTGTACGAGTAACAAGTGATGCGCACGAGACAATCAAGTCTTGCGCACGAGATAATTAATCGTACGCACGACATAATTAATCAATCAGATTACACTATTTGAATTGTGTCTTAGTTAACCAGGACAATGATGCTCCTTTTGATGTTCATTTTGACATTGACCTTTGATCTTATTACTTTAAAATCAGTAGTGGTCATCTACTTGCCTTGACCAATATTCTTTCAAAGTAACAATGGCTTGTTTATTCTCAAGTTATTGATTCGACAAGGACTTTACATTATGTGTCTCTGTGGTGTTTACCTTTGACCTAGTGACATCGAGATCAATATGGTTTTAAACTTCCCATTAACTGTCTAAGGATAATATCCCTATCAAGTAACAAGACGTTCAATGTAAAACTGAAGTGCTATTAAATATGACATTAAGTGTTATTGTGACTCTGACTTTTAACCCAATTACATCTAAATCATTAGGCGTCATCTACTGATCAGGCGAAATGTCCATACAATTGTGATAAGAACCATGGCTTATTCCTGCTCAAGTCATTCATCAGACAAGGATTTTACATGAAGAGCCATGTAAACCTTGACCTTTGACCTGATGACCTCGAACATCAAGGGAAATGTCCCTACCAAATAAAATAAACCAGGCCTTCTCAAGTTATGGCATGGACAAGATTAACAGACCGATAGTAAGCACGTCCTGATCAACCCTACCACAGGATCCACACAAAGGGCCATAACCTAGTCAAAATAAATATCTTATTTATGGGCCTCGGATAGTGACATAGAAACATGAACATTTATATATCTCGTGCGCACGAATAAGTAACTCGTGCGCACC